>NC_138969.1:30797500-30800000 GCF_055761805.1 Camellia sinensis | reverse complement strand
ATAAATAAAAATTCTATTTTGTGGTGAGGGAGTCGGTGAGGGAGGTGCAAAAGGTGATTAAAAGAAATAAATAAAGAAAGAAAAGAAGAAAAGAAAATGGGTTTGTGAATCTGTGCAATATGTTATAATAAACATATATATATATAGATATATATTAAAATAAAAGAAAGTTGAGTGGGTTGATTTAAAAAAAGGATTGTGGGTTTGAAAGTGGAAAATAAAGAAAAGAAAAGAAAGGGGATCATGTGGTGAAAGAAAAAGGAGCTGTGGGTTTAAAAAAGTAAAGTGAGAGAGAGGAATTTCGTTGCAAGTTTTCTGACTCTTCTCAAAAACAACACAGCAGTGTTAAACTCCACAAATGCCTTCTCTGGATCTTGATTCCTCAGAAAATTCTTTCCAGATTTCAAATGGGAAATCAATTCATGCTTCCTTGGATCAACAATTACTTCATTTTCTTGTATTCTACCACTAACAGGAGCATAACTCAGAGTGGGGGCATAAGACTCGATCTTTGCTTGCCTTCTTAGTGCTGCATTGATCTGGCGCAACTGCTCATTCAGCCGTTCCAATTCTCCTCTCCTGTGTCTTGCAAGCAGTCCTCCAACTGTGGCCCCTACAAGGGCTACAAATAGCAGTAAGGGCATGTCGAAAGCAGATCTATCAGCCTCACATGTTTCTGCCAGAGCTTCAAAAGGCATACGCAACATCAAGGCATTAGTGACAATAAGTGCCACGGCTGGGGATCTTACAGGAACCATCACCTGAGCAACTAAGTCTTCCAGAGTGGTGTCATAATCTACTTGTGTATGGACAGTATCACAAGTTCCTTCTGATACAGAGGTGTTGACATCATTTACTCCTGTAAGCATAGACCGACTGCCTAGCAGTGGCAAAGACATGGAGTTTGAGAGGAATTTGGCCGGAGGAAGATGAGCGGCGGTGAAATACGGCGGCGGAGTGAGGGCGTGTAGAAAACTTTAGCGGAATTTGTTGAGGTCCGGCGGGCGGCCAAGGCGAGGTTGCCGCCCGCCGGTGAAGCGAGAAATACTAAGGTCTTAACCTGGCTCTGATACCATGTAAGAATTTATATATTATTGATTGATATTGATTAATGTTATTACAATGATTCATGATTCCTATATATAGAAGAGGGTGAGTGTGTAGTAGGTAAGGAGTAGGTGAAGTGGAGGTGGTAGTGGTGTAGTGGGTTAGGTTTAGTGGAGTAGGTGAGGTGGTAGTGGTGTAGTGGGTTAGGTTTAGTGGAGTAGGTTTAAGTGGGTGAAGTAGGTGGAGAGTAGGTGGATTTTAACAGAGAGCAACCATTCTGACAGTGGCAGCAGCAGCCACGATCAACTAAAGAAAATCATGGAGATGCTAGCTACTCTCCAAGCCTCAGGTCAGCCACCAAAAAATACTCCACCTGGTACTTTGGCACACAGAGGTAACTTCCCACAAGCCTTCTACACTTTTCACAACCATACATCTTGGATTGTAGACTCTGGAGCCTCTGATCATATGACAGATTCTTATCATTTGTTCTCATCATATATCCCACGTGCTGGTAATCTAAGAGTCAAAATTGCTGATGGATCTCTTGCTCCTGTTGCTGGTAAAGGGAGTATTCGGATTTCTGACTCGATTACTTTAGAATCTGTTCTTCATGTTCCAAAATTATCCTGTAATCTTTTGTCTATCAGCCAACTCACTAAACACTCCAATTGCTCTGCTAAATTTCTTTCATCTCATTGTGTCTTTCAGGACCTATCATCGGGGACGACGATTGGCAGTGCTAAGGAGTATGAGGGAATCTACTACTTTGAGGAAGCTAAAGTGCGTGATCAGTGTCAAAGTGTTATTTGCAATTCTGTCTCTATCCCTAAGAATAGTGACCTAATGTTATGGCATTCTAGGTTGGGTCACCCCAATTTTCAATATATGTGTCGTTTATTTCCTTCCATATGTTTGAATAAAAAGTCTCTTGATGTTCAATGTGAAGTGTGTGAACTCGCAAAACACCGAAGAACTTCATTCCCAAAATCCAACTACAAACCCACAAAACCTTTCACAATCATTCATAGTGATGTATGGGGACCTTCCCGGATCCCTAATCGCACTCACACAAAATGGTTCGCGACATTTATTGATGATCACACTCGTATTTGTTGGGTCTACTTGTTAAAAGACAAATCTAAAGTTCGTTCCATGTTTATCAACTTTTATGCCATGATCCAAACACAATTTCACACCAAGATTCAAATCTTGCGTACGGATAATGGCACAGAATATTTCAACCACATCTTGGGTCCATTCCTTCAAGAAAATGGGATAATTCATCAAAGTTCATGCGTTGACACCCCTCAACAAAATGGGGTTGCCGAACGTAAAAATAGACACATTCTTGAGGTAGCACGAGCCTTACTACTCACTACCCATATGCCTACAATGTTCTGGGGTGATGCTATTCTCACAGCAACTCACCTTATCAATAGAATGCCCAGTC